>NC_069503.1:556088474-556122074 GCF_027579735.1 Bombina bombina | reverse complement strand
CAGGTAGCGACTCCATTGGATGACATACTTGACAAGCTTAGAGCACTTAAGCTAGCCAATTCTTTTGTTTCTGATGCCATTGTTCATTTGACTAAACCAACGGCTAAGAATTCTGGTTTTGCTATCCAGGCGCGCAAAGCGCTATGGCTTAAATCATGGTCAGCTGACGTTACTTCAAAGTCTAAGCTGCTTAACATTCCCTTCAAGGGGCAGACCCTATTCAGGCCTGGTTTGAAGGAGATTATTGCTGATATCACTGGAGGAAAAGGTCATGCCCTTCCTCAGGATAGGTCCAAATCAAGGGCCAAACAGTCTAATTTTCGTGCCTTTCGAAACTTCAAGGCAAGTGCGGCATCAACTTCCTCTAATGCAAAACAAGAGGGAACTTTTGCTCAGTCCAAGACGGTCTGGAGACCTAACCAGACCTGGAACAAGGGTAAGCAGGCCAAAAAGCCTGCTGCTGCCTCTAAGACAGCATGAAGGGACGGCCCCCTATCTAGTAGGATCTAGTAGGGGGCAGACTTTCGCTCTTCTCCCAGGCGTGGGCAAGAGATGTCCATGATCCCTGGGCGTTGGAAATTATATCCCAGGGATATTTTCTGGACTTCAAGGCTTCCCCCCCTAAAAGGGAGATTTCACCTTTCACAATTATCTGCAAACCAGATAAAGAGAGAGACATTCTTACACTGTGTACGAGACCTCCTAGTTATGGGAGTGATCCATCCAGTTCCAAAGGAGGAACAGGGACAGGGCTTTTACTCAAATCTGTTTGTGGTTCCCAAAAAAGAGGGAACCTTCAGACCAATTTTGGATCTAAAGATCTTAAACAAATTCCTCAGAGTTCCATCATTCAAGATGGAGACTATTCATACCATCCTACCTATGATCCAGGAGGGTCAATACATGACTACAGTGGATTTAAAGGATGCTTATCTTCACATTCCGATACACAAAGATCATCATCGGTTTCTCAGGTTTGCCTTCCTAGACAGGCATTACCAGTTTGTAGCTCTTCCCTTTGAGTTAGCTACAGCCCCAAGAATTTTTACGAAGGTTCTGGGGTTGCTTCTGGCGGTCCTAAGGCCGCGGGGCATAGCAGTGGCCCCTTATTTAGACGACATCCTGATTCAGGCGTCAAACTTCCAAATTGCCAAGTCTCATACGGACATAGTATTGGCATTTCTGAGGTCGCATGGGTGGAAGGTAAACGAGGAAAAGAGTTCTCTATCCCCCCTCACAAGAGTTTCCTTCCTAGGGACTCTGATAGATTCTGTAGAAATTAAAATTTACCTGACGGAGTCCAGGTTATCAAAACTTCTAAATTCCTGCCGTGTTCTTTATTCCATTCCTCGCCCTTCGGTGGCTCAGTGCATGGAAGTAATTGGCTTAATGGTAGCGGCAATGGACATAGTGCCGTTTGCACGCCTACATCTCAGACCGCTGCAACTCTGCATGCTCAGTCAGTGGAATGGGGATTACACAGATTTGTCCCCTCTACTAAATCTGGATCAAGAGACCAGGGATTCTCTTCTCTGGTGGCTATCTCGGGTCCATCTGTCCAAAGGTATGACCTTTCGCAGGCCAGATTGGACAATTGTAACGACAGATGCCAGCCTTCTAGGTTGAGGTGCAGTCTGGAATTCCCTGAAGGCTCAGGGATCCTGGACTCAGGAAGAGTCACTCTAGAACTAAGAGCGATATTCAATGCTCTTCAGGCTTGGCCTCAGCTAGCGACAATGAGGTTCATCAGATTTCAGTCGGACAACATCACGACTGTGGCTTACATCAACCATCAAGGGGGGAACGAGGAGTTCCCTAGCGATGTTAGAAGTCTCAAAGATAATTCGCTGGGCAGAGATTCACTCTTGCCACCTATCAGCTATCCATATCCCAGGTGTAGAGAACTGGGAGGCGGATTTTCTAAGTCGTCAAACTTTTCATCCGGGAGAGTGGGAACTCCATCCGGAGGTGTTTGCACAATTGGTTCCTCGTTGGGGCAAACCAGAACTGGATCTCATGGCGTCTCGCCAGAACGCCAAGCTTCCTTGTTACGGATCCAGGTCCAGGGACCCCAAGGCAACGCTGATAGATGCTCTAGCAGCGCCTTGGTCCTTCAACCTGGCTTATGTGTTTCCACCGTTTCCTCTGCTCCCTCGTCTGATTGCCAAAATCAAGCAGGAGAGAGCATCGGTGATCTTGATAGTGCCTGCGTGGCAACGCAGGACTTGGTATGCAGATCTGGTGGACATGTCATCTTTACCACCATGGACTCTGCCGCTGAGACAGGACCTTCTACTTCAAGGTCCTTTCAACCATCCAAATCTAATTTCTCTGAGGCTGACTGCCTGGAGATTGAACGCTTGATTTTATCAAAGCGTGGTTTCTCTGAGTCAGTCATTGATACCTTAATTCAGGCACGAAAGCCTGTCACCAGGAAAATCTATCATAAGATATGGCGTAAATATCTTTATTGGTGTGAATCCAAGGGCTACTCATGGAGTAAGGTCAGGATTCCCAGGATATTATCTTTTCTCCAAGAAGGATTGGAGAAAGGATTGTCAGCTAGTTCCTTAAAGGGACAGATTTCTGCGCTATCTATTCTTTTGCACAAGCGTCTGGCGGATGTCCCAGACGTTCAGGCATTTTGTCAGGCTTTAGTTAGAATCAAGCCTGTGTTTAAACCTGTTGCTCCACCTTGGAGCTTAAATTTGGTTCTTAAAGTTCTTTAGGGGGTTCCGTTTGAACCTCTTCATTCCATAGATATCAAACTTTTATCTTGGAAAGTTCTATTTTTGGTAGCTATTTCCTCGGCTCGTAGAGTTTCCGAGTTATCTGCCTTACAATGTGATTCTCTTTATCTGATCTTCCATGCAGATAAGGTAGTTCTGAGTACCAAACCTGGGTTTTTACCTAAGGTGGTATCTAATAAGAATATCATATAAGAGATTGTTGTTCCGTCTTTGTGTAATAGACGTTCCTTCTTTGAAGGATTAGGACACAATCTGGACGTGGTTCATGCTTTAAAGTTTTACTTACAAGCTACTAAAGATTTTTGTGAAACATCTGCTTTGTTTGTGGTCTACTCTGGACAGAGGAGAGGTCAAAAGGCTTCGGCAACCTCTCTTTCTTTTTGGCTAAGAAGCATAATCCGCTTTGCCTATGAGACTGCTGGCCAGCAGCCTCCAGAAAGGATTACAGCTCATTCTACTAGAGCTGTGGCTTCCACATGGGCCTTTAAAAATGAGGCTTCTGTTGAACAGATTTGCAAGGCGGCGACTTGGTCTTCGCTTCATACTTTTTCAAAATTCTACAAATTTGATACTTTTGCTTCTTCGGAGGCTATTTTTGGGAGAAAGGTTTCACAGGCAGTGGTACCTTCCGTTTAAGTTCCTGCCTTGTCCCTCCCTTCATCCGTGTACTTTAGCTTTGGTAATGGTATCCCACAAGTAATGGATGATCCGTGGACTGGATACACCTTACAAGAGAAAACATAATTTATGCTTACCTGATAAATTTATTTCTCTTGTGGTGTATCCAGTCCACGGCCCGCCCTGTCATTTTAAGGCAGGTATTTTTTCATTTTAAACTACAGTCACCACTGCACCCTATGGTTTCTCCTTTCTCTGCTTGTTTTCGGTCGAATGACTGGATATGGCAGTTAGGGGAGGAGCTATATATACAGCTCTGCTGTGGGTGTCCTCTTGCAACTTCCTGTTGGGAATGAGAATATCCCACAAGTAATGGATGATCCGTGGACTGGATACACCACAAGAGAAATAAATTTATCAGGTAAGCATAAATTATGTTTTTGCCTTTTGTGTGTTAGTCATTCTTTAGTAGTCTTTAGGTACCCTTTCCTACCTTTTTAAAGTTGTGGTAAGTCCAAGCGTATAACAAACGCTAGAATTTACCATCACTAAAAATCAAGTGGAGTTTAAGGGATCATATGAAAAAAAAAAAGTGCTAAACTTACCCTGAATGTGCTGTTGCATATTGCTAAATTCAGGGGCTCCGGCCGCCCACGGTACATCGCTCTTCTACCAATAAGGTGATGCATGCACCTTTAAACCAATAGCCATGGGCGTCAACTGACCGTGTTCTGTATGCATGCATGGCTATCGGTTTAGAGGTGCAAGCGTCACCTCATTGGTAGAAAAACAATGTGTCGTGGGTGGCCGGAGCCTCTGAGTTTAATGATATGCAACGGCACATTCAGGGTAAGTTTAGCACCCTTTTTTACATATATGTTCATTTAACCTCCACTTGATTTTT
Organism: Bombina bombina; assembly: GCF_027579735.1. Classification (NCBI taxonomy): domain Eukaryota; kingdom Metazoa; phylum Chordata; class Amphibia; order Anura; family Bombinatoridae; genus Bombina; species Bombina bombina. Next base: position 556,117,802 of record NC_069503.1, on the reverse strand, counting down.
ATTGATGGTAAATCCTAGTGTTTGTTAAAGGGATACTAAACCCAAATTTTTTTTCATGATTCAGATAGAGCATGCAATTTTAAGCAACTTTCTAATTTACTCCTATTATTTTTCTTCATTCTCTTGCTATTTTTATTTGAACAAGCAAGAATGTAAGCTTAAGAGCCGGCCCATTTTTATTTAAGCACCTAGATAGCTCTTGCTGATTGGTTTGCTACATTTAGTAACCAATCAGCAAGCTCTACCAAGGTACTGAACCAAAAATGGGCTGGCTCTTAACCTTCCATTCATGCTTTTTCAAATAGTCGTTTAACTGAGGATGGAGAGGGAAAGGAAGTGGGTTATAATTCTTAAATTCAAGGACTAAATCACTTTATATAATACTTATAGTCCCAGAATCCCAGAACCTTATGCAATAATATACATAGAAATGTACAAATATGTGTGCAGAGAGATTTGCAACACAAAAAAAGAAAGACTGCAGGTTGCTGGATTATATAATGACTCGACCCACTGTAGATAAAGGTCAGACAAATAAAGGATAAGTAAATATATGGATCAAAATCATCCAAACATGCTCATTTATACTAAATAACTTTATTGCTGAAAAATATTTAAAAGTCCGACTGGACTCATACACATGCGCACACACACACATACAATTAAAACTAGCTGGAACTCAGGTAATATAATTGGTATATCAAATAGCACTCTAAAGCTCAAATTTAATTAACTAACATGGGATCTTGACTGTTATAGTATTTTAATATTGATTCCTGGTAGTATATGATAGGCTATAGACAGCAAGAAAAAATGACTGCTGAATTAGTTAGTCCTCCATAAAGGCAAGTCTGCACAAAGTAAGATAGGCAAAACACTATATAATTTGATGTGCTGGGTATTAGTGCATTAATTAGCTGTCCCTGCACGTCCTTAAATATCTAAGTGTTTTATTCCCAAACTAAGTGAGGGTTGCACTATAATTATTATTCCCAGTATTGTTGCTGGTAATAGTTAAGTTGTCAGTATATAGGGCCCATAGATATTAGGTATAAGCCTTGGATTCAAAGATAAAATATGGTGAGCGCCTCTTATTAGATCACCGGTATAGCAGTTGCTGTGTGTAACCTGCTGCTCGGGGTGAATATATTGAAATAGAATAGCATAAATGGATATTATTTGCTACAAACTGACAAGCGTTGCCGCAAATGTATCCAGTGTATCAAAGGGTCACTGAAAAAATTATAGGGCATGAAATATACAAAATTCCCCAGTATCCAGACAAAACGATCACTATTGATCATATGATTTTAGCAAGTGCAATATTGGTTTACATAACGTTAGTCAGAGATATAACTATATGGTAAAGTGTCTGAATTCGTTAGCATAATATTTATCTATCCACCAGTTTATATCTGAATCACGAATGTAATTTTTTAGCACATCGCATAGTAGTGCTTTGTCAGCTAGTCTGAATACTGTGCAGTTAAACCGCTTTGATAACGTAAGCTTATGAGTTTTGAAATCTGACCCCTACTATTCGCAGGAGAAATACCACAGAAATGCTTAGAAATATCCCATTACAAACAACTAACAAAGTTTAGTAGTAAATAAGGACTAAGCTACCAAAAGGTCTCTTCTATAGCGGAGACCCGATTACTTTTAACTGTCTATAGATATTCTGCATATATTGAGAGTGCTAAGGCTGAGTCAGCAAATTAAAAAATAGAGGTTCAATAACCCCGTGTTCGTGCCCCTGACGCGCGTTTCACATTACGCTTCCTCAGAGGGGTACGCGCCGGCCGGACGGAGCGGGTTATGTTGGAATCAAAAACCCGCCTACGTATTCTGATTGGTTCACCAAGATGACGCTATGTGGCTTCTCATTGGTCAGTATTTGCAGTGTGACAAATGGAAGTTCGAAAAGCACATTTCCTTGGAGAGCTGATAGATTCTCATTTGCGAGCTGAATTGTCAGAAAATTTTAAAGGGCAAGAGTTAGTGTATCTGTCAGATACTTATAATCACGCATCGAGAGAGAAATATAAAGTATTAAGTGCGCTTTATTATTTGCATCGAAGTGTGATACTTGTGAAGTATGTCTCTGTTTGTGATAAATTATATCAGTAGAATGCTGCTAGTCGTTTCATAGATATGGCATCTAAGTCATCTATATCTACTTGATTTTACACTATACTATAGGTTAATTTGTGAAGCTTATTTATATGGATACTAGAATAGACAACAAATAATAATTCAAACAAAGTGAGATATTGATTATCTACTATTAGTTATCCAAGATTTTAAACAATATATCACTGTTATATTGGTCAAACTAAAAGTTCACAATTTGAAGAAGTTTGCTGTGCTGTACCGTATTTTAAGTACCATATATAATAGACGCACTGTGATTGAAGAATTCCTCGAATATACAGGATAAATAAATCCACCATAAAATTAAAAGAACTGAATGGTGTAAATATAATATAGTGTTGTGGAAAAATGTGAACAAAAACAAACATGAATAATAAAGGGGATGTGGTGCTCTCAAAAAGTAAAAAAAGTGTGGGTGAACATTTATTAAATTCCACAAAAAGTGTATTAGATCGTATGTACAAATAATATGTAGAAATAAAAAATCTTACTACACTGTGTAAAGTGAAAAATTAATTAATAATTGTGTAGAATAATGTTTAGTGAGGTGACTTATTAGCTAAAAAATGAAAATTATATTAAATAAATATATGATTTGTAAATACCAGAGTGTGATAGCATTATTAATCGCTCATGAAACTTAGTGAAGAGCTAGTGTATACATAAGTTGTGTTTTTATTAACTTATTCTGAAGATAGTGGATTTAGGGAAAAGCTTTTTTGGGAAAAAAACTTTTTATAAATAAACATTGTAATTGTTAAATTCATTTAATCCATGTGGATGTACAGTATTGAGTAGATGTATCCAACGACATTCTGCTTTTAGTAGTGAATTTTCTAGATTGCCCCCTCTAATGCCAAGGGAGACTTTCTGCAGAACAGAGAATTTTAAATGGCTGCTTTCACCTCGATGTTTCAGTAGAAAATGTTTAGCTACACTTGTAATCTTTTTTCCTTTTTGTAAATCTTTTTCTGCGTTCTTAATATTGTTTTTATGTTCTAGAATCAAAAAGGAAAAAAGATTACAAGTGTAGCTAAACATTTTCTACTGAAACATCGAGGTGAAAGCAGCCATTTAAAATTCTCTGTTCTGCAGAAAGTCTCCCTTGGCATTAGAGGGGGCAATCTAGAAAATTCACTACTAAAATCAGAATGTCGTTGGATACATCTACTCAATACTGTACATCCACATGGATTAAATGAATTTAACAATTACAATGTTTATAAAAAGTTTTTTTCCCAAAAAAGCTTTTCCCTAAATCCACTATCTTCAGAATAAATTAATAAAAACACAACTTATGTATACACTAGCTCTTCACTAAGTTTCATGAGCGATTAATAATGCTATCACACTCTGGTATTTACCAATCATATATTTATTTAATATAATTTTCATTTTTTAGCTAATAAGTCACCTCACTAAACATTATTCTACACAATTATTAATTAATTTTTCACTTTACACAGTGTAGTAAGATTTTTTATTTCTACATATTATTTGTACATACGATCTAATACACTTTTTGTGGAATTTAATAAATGTTCACCCACACTTTTTTTACTTTTTGAGAGCACCACATCCCCTTTATTATTCATGTTATGGTGGATTTATTTATCCTGTATATTCGAGGAATTCTTCAATCACAGTGCGTCTATTATATATGGTACTTAAAATACAGTACAGCACAGCAAACTTCTTCAAATTGTGAACTTTTAGTTTGACCAATATAACAGTGATATATTGTTTAAAATCTTGGATAACTAATAGTAGATAATCAATATCTCACTTTGTTTGAATTATTATTTGTTGTCTATTCTAGTATCCATATAAATAAGCTTCACAAATTAACCTATAGTATAGTGTAAAATCAAGTAGATATAGATGACTTAGATGCCATATCTATGAAACGACTAGCAGCATTCTACTGATATAATTTATCACAAACAGAGACATACTTCACAAGTATCACACTTTGATGCAAATAATAAAGCGCACTTAATACTTTATTTCTCCAACATAGGTGTGTCCGGTCCACGGCGTCATCCTTACTTGTGGGATATTCTCTTCCCCAACAGGAAATGGCAAAGAGCCCAGCAAAGCTGGTCACATGATCCCTCCTAGGCTCCGCCTACCCCAGTCATTCTCTTTGCCGTTGTACAGGCAACATCTCCACGGAGATGGCTTAGAGTTTTTTAGTGTTTAACTGTAGTTTTTATTATTCAATCAATGCTCTCAAATTGGCTAATTCTTTCACCCTAGACGCCACTTTGCAATTGGCTAGGTTAGCGGCTAAGAATTCTGGGTTTGCTATTGTGGCACGCAGAGCGCTTTGGTTGAAATCTTGGTCGGCTGATGCGTCTTCCAAGAACAAGCTACTTAACATTCCTTTCAAGGGGAAAACGCTGTTTGGCCCTGACTTGAAAGAGATTATCTCGGATATCACTGGGGGTAAGGGCCACGCCCTTCCTCAGGATCGGCCTTTCAAGGCAAAAAATAAACCTAATTTTCGTCCCTTTCGTAGAAATGGACCAGCCCAAAGTGCTACGTCCTCTAAGCAAGAGGGTAATACTTCTCAAGCCAAGCCAGCTTGGAGACCAATGCAAGGCTGGAACAAGGGAAAGCAGGCCAAGAAACCTGCCACTGCTACCAAGACAGCATGAAATGTTGGCCCCCGATCCGGGACCGGATCTGGTGGGGGGCAGACTCTCTCTCTTCGCTCAGGCTTGGGCAAGAGATATTCTGGATCCTTGGGCGCTAGAAATAGTCTCCCAAGGTTATCTTCTGGAATTCAAGGGACTTCCCCCAAGGGGGAGGTTCCACAGGTCTCAGTTGTCTTCAGACCACATAAAAAGACAGGCATTCTTACATTGTGTAGAAGACCTGTTAAAAATGGGAGTGATTCATCCCGTTCCATTAAGAGAACAAGGGATGGGGTTCTACTCCAATCTGTTTATAGTTCCCAAAAAAGAGGGAACGTTCAGACCAATCTTAGATCTCAAGATCTTAAACAAGTTTCTCAAGGTTCCATCGTTCAAGATGGAAACCATTCGAACTATTCTTCCTTCCATCCAGGAAGGTCAATTCATGACCACGGTGGATTTAAAGGATGCGTATCTACATATTCCTATCCACAAGGAACATCATCGGTTCCTGAGGTTCGCATTCCTGGACAAACATTACCAGTTCGTGGCGCTTCCTTTCGGATTAGCCACTGCTCCAAGGATTTTCACAAAGGTACTAGGGTCCCTTCTAGCTGTGCTAAGACCAAGGGGCATTGCTGTAGTACCTTACTTGGACGACATTTTGATTCAAGCGTCGTCCCTTCCTCAAGCAAAGGCTCACACGGACATTGTCCTGGCCTTTCTCAGATCTCACGGATGGAAAGTGAACGTGGAAAAGAGTTCTCTATCTCCGTCAACAAGGGTTCCCTTCTTGGGAACAATAATAGACTCCTTAGAAATGAGGATTTTTCTGACAGAGGCCAGAAAAACAAAACTTCTAGACTCTTGTCGGATACTCCATTCCGTTCCTCTTCCTTCCATAGCTCAGTGCATGGAAGTGATCGGGTTGATGGTAGCGGCAATGGACATAGTTCCTTTTGCACGCATTCATCTAAGACCATTACAACTGTGCATGCTCAGTCAGTGGAATGGGGACTATACAGACTTGTCTCCGAAGATACAAGTAAATCAGAGGACCAGAGACTCACTCCGTTGGTGGCTGTCCCTGGACAACCTGTCACGAGGGATGACATTCCGCAGACCAGAGTGGGTCATTGTCACGACCGACGCCAGTCTGATGGGCTGGGGCGCGGTCTGGGGATCCCTGAAAGCTCAGGGTCTTTGGTCTCGGGAAGAATCTCTTCTACCGATAAATATTCTGGAACTGAGAGCGATATTCAATGCTCTCAAGGCTTGGCCTCAGCTAGCGAGGGCCAAGTTCATACGGTTTCAATCAGACAACATGACAACTGTTGCGTACATCAACCATCAGGGGGGAACAAGGAGTTCCCTGGCGATGGAAGAAGTGACCAAAATCATTCTATGGGCGGAGTCTCACTCCTGCCACCTGTCTGCTATCCACATCCCAGGAGTGGAAAATTGGGAAGCGGATTTTCTGAGTCGTCAGACATTGCATCCGGGGGAGTGGGAACTCCATCCGGAAATCTTTGCCCAAGTCACTCAGCTGTGGGGCATTCCAGACATGGATCTGATGGCCTCTCGTCAGAACTTCAAAGTTCCTTGCTACGGGTCCAGATCCAGGGATCCCAAGGCGGCTCTAGTGGATGCACTAGTAGCACCTTGGACCTTCAAACTAGCTTATGTGTTCCCGCCGTTTCCTCTCATCCCCAGGCTGGTAGCCAGGATCAATCAGGAGAGGGCGTCGGTGATCTTGATAGCTCCTGCGTGGCCACGCAGGACTTGGTACGCAGATCTGGTAAATATGTCATCGGCTCCTCCTTGGAAGCTACCTTTGAGACGAGACCTTCTTGTTCAGGGTCCGTTCGAACATCCGAATCTGGTTTCACTCCAGCTGACTGCTTGGAGATTGAACGCTTGATCTTATCGAAGCGAGGATTCTCAGATTCTGTTATCGATACTCTTGTTCAGGCCAGAAAGCCTGTAACTAGAAAGATTTACCACAAAATTTGGAAAAAATATATCTGTTGGTGTGAATCTAAAGGATTCCCTTGGGACAAGGTTAAGATTCCTAGGATTCTATCCTTCCTTCAAGAAGGATTGGAAAAAGGATTATCTGCAAGTTCCCTGAAGGGACAGATTTCTGCCTTGTCTGTGTTACTTCACAAAAAGCTGGCCGCTGTGCCAGATGTTCAAGCCTTTGTTCAGGCTCTGGTTAGAATTAAGCCTGTTTACAAACCTTTGACTCCTCCTTGGAGTCTCAATTTAGTTCTTTCAGTTCTTCAGGGGGTTCCGTTTGAACCCTTGCATTCCGTTGATATTAAGTTATTATCTTGGAAAGTTTTGTTTTTAGTTGCAATTTCTTCTGCTAGAAGAGTTTCAGAATTATCTGCTCTGCAGTGTTCTCCTCCTTATCTGGTGTTCCATGCAGATAAGGTGGTTTTACGTACTAAACCTGGTTTTCTTCCAAAAGTTGTTTCTAACAAAAACATTAACCAGGAGATTATCGTACCTTCTCTGTGTCCGAAACCAGTTTCAAAGAAGGAACGTTTGTTGCACAATTTGGATGTTGTTCGCGCTCTAAAATTCTATTTAGATGCTACAAAGGATTTTAGACAAACATCTTCCTTGTTTGTTGTTTATTCCGGTAAAAGGAGAGGTCAAAAAGCAACTTCTACCTCTCTCTCTTTTTGGATTAAAAGCATCATCAGATTGGCTTACGAGACTGCCGGACGGCAGCCTCCCGAAAGAATCACAGCTCATTCCACTAGGGCTGTGGCTTCCACATGGGCCTTCAAGAACGAGGCTTCTGTTGATCAGATATGTAGGGCAGCGACTTGGTCTTCACTGCACACTTTTACCAAATTTTACAAGTTTGATACTTTTGCTTCTTCTGAGGCTATTTTTGGGAGAAAGGTTTTGCAAGCCGTGGTGCCTTCCATTTAGGTGACCTGATTTGCTCCCTCCCTTCATCCGTGTCCTAAAGCTTTGGTATTGGTTCCCACAAGTAAGGATGACGCCGTGGACCGGACACACCTATGTTGGAGAAAACAGAATTTATGTTTACCTGATAAATTACTTTCTCCAACGGTGTGTCCGGTCCACGGCCCGCCCTGGTTTTTTTAATCAGGTCTGATAATTTATTTTCTTTAACTACAGTCACCACGGTACCATATGGTTTCTCCTATGCAAATATTCCTCCTTAACGTCGGTCGAATGACTGGGGTAGGCGGAGCCTAGGAGGGATCATGTGACCAGCTTTGCTGGGCTCTTTGCCATTTCCTGTTGGGGAAGAGAATATCCCACAAGTAAGGATGACGCCGTGGACCGGACACACCGTTGGAGAAAGTAATTTATCAGGTAAACATAAATTCTGTTATTTCTCTCTCGATGCGTGATTATAAGTATCTGACAGATACACTAACTCTTGCCCTTTAAAATTTTCTGACAATTCAGCTCGCAAATGAGAATCTATCAGCTCTCCAAGGAAATGTGCTTTTTAAACTTCCATTTGTCACACTGCAAATACTGACCAATGAGAAGCCACATAGCGTCATCTTGGTGAACCAATCAGAATACGTAGGCGGGTTTTTGATTCCAACATAACCCGCTCCGTCCGGCCGGCGCGTACCCCTCTGAGGAAGCGTAATGTGAAACGCGCGTCAGGGGCACGAACACGGGGTTATTGAACCTCTATTTTTTAATTTGCTGACTCAGCCTTAGCACTCTCAATATATGCAGAATATCTATAGACAGTTAAAAGTAATCAGGTCTCCGCTATAGAAGAGACCTTTTGGTAGCTTAGTCCTTATTTACTACTAAACTTTGTTAGTTGTTTGTAATGGGATATTTCTAAGCATTTCTGTGGTATTTCTCCTGCGAATAGTAGGGGTCAGATTTCAAAACTCATAAGCTTACGTTATCAAAGCGGTTTAACTGCACAGTATTCAGACTAGCTGACAAAGCACTACTATGCGATGTGCTAAAAATTACATTTGTGATTCAGATATAAACTGGTGGATAGATAAATATTATGCTAACGAATTCAGACACTTTACCATATAGTTATATCTCTGACTCTAACGTTATGTAAACCAATATTGCACTTGCTAAAATCATATGATCAATAGTGATCGTTTTGTCTGGATACTGGGGAATTTTGTATATTTCATGCCCTATAATTTTTTCAGTGACCCTTTGATACACTGGATACATTTGCGGCAACGCTTGTCAGTTTGTAGCAAATAATATCCATTTATGCTATTCTATTTCAATATATTCACCCCGAGCAGCAGATTACACACAGCAACTGCTATACCGGTGATCTAATAAGAGGCACTCACCATATTTTATCTTTGAATCCAAGGCTTATACCTAATATCTATGGGCCCTATATACTGACAACTTAACTATTACCAGCAACAATACTGGGAATAATAATTATAGTGCAACCCTCACTTAGTTTGGGAATAAAACACTTAGATATTTAAGGACGTGCAGGGACAGCTAATTAATGCACTAATACCCAGCACATCAAATTATATAGTGTTTTGCCTATCTTACTTTGTGCAGACTTGCCTTTATGGAGGACTAACTAATTCAGCAGTCATTTTTTCTTGCTGTCTATAGCCTATCATATACTACCAGGGATCAATATTAAAATACTATAACAGTCAAGATCCCTTGTTAGTTAATTAAATTTGAGCTTTAGAGTGCTATTTGATATACCAATTATATTACCTGAGTTCCAGCTAGTTTTAATTGTATGTGTGTGTGTGCATGTGTATGAGTCCAGTCGGACTTTTAAATATTTTTCACCAATAAAGTTATTTAGTATAAATGAGCATGTTTGGATGATTTTGATCCATATATTTACTTATCCTTTATTTGTCTGACCTTTATCTACAGTGGGTAGAGTCATTATATAATCCAGCAACCTGCAGTCTTTCTTTTTTTGTGTTGCAAATCTCTCTGCACACATATTTGTACATTTCTTTTTCAAATAGAGATAGCAAGAGAACGAAGAAAAATAGATAATAGGAATAAATTAGAAAGTTGCTTAAATTGCATGCTCTATCTGAATAATGAAAGAATAAAATTGGGTTTTGTATCCCTTTAAATGCTCGGATTTACCATCACTTTAATCATGAAAAAGTTTCATGCCAAATAATTAGAAAGAAAGGAATATATTTTTGAAAAGAGCCAGCCTATTTTAGAGAAGCTAATCATTTAATGAACAAGCTTTTTAAGAATGTGTTCTAGAAGGGAATACATAGTTTGCCTATGCTCATAAATTGTCACTGCCCTTGTAAGTTCATTTTGTGTGAAATGATTCTTAATTAGGTTAAGACAGGCAAATTTCTTTCATGTAATTGGCAAGAGTCCATGAGCTAGTGACGTATGGGATATACAATCCTACCAGGAGGGGCAAAGTTTCCCAAACCTCAAAATGCCTATAAATACACCCCCTCACCACACCCACAATTCAGTTTTACAAACTTTGCATCCTATGGAGGTGGTGAAGTAAGTTTGTGCTTGATTTCTCTTACTTTGTGTATTCAGTCCACGGATTCATCCTTACTTGTGGGATATTCTCAATCCCTACAGGAAGTGGCAAAGAGAGCACACAGCAAAGCTGTCCATATAGCTCCCCTCAGGCTCCGCCCCCCCAGTCATTCTCTTTGCCGCTCTAAAAAGTAGCATCTCCACGGGAGGGTAAAGAGTATATGGTGTTAGATTTGTAGTTTTTATTTCTTCAATCAAGAGTTTATTTTAAAATAGTGCCGGTTTGTACTATTTACTCTGAGGCAGAAAGTGATGAAGATTTCTCCTGAGAGGAAAAAGATTTTAGCATGTTGTAACTAAAATCCATTGCTGTTCCCACACAGGACTGTTGAGTACCGGAGAACGTCAGTTGGGGGGAACAGTTTGCAGGCTTATACTGCTTAAGGTATGTTCAGTCATTTTTTCTAACAAGACCTGGTAGTGCTAGAAGACTGACAGAAATCCCATGAGGGAAGGTAAGCCATTTTCTGAGACGCAGTATAGAATGATGGCTTCAGTTAAGGGCTTTAATACTGACAGACACTGTGATGGGCTAAATCGATTACTTTATTAGGGTAATCTTATATTTTTATTAAGCGTTTTAGACGTTGGAAACACTTTTTGGGGCCTTTTTTACGCCTGGCATTTTGTAAGACAGCTAATCTGACTCAGAAAGGCCCCATAACTCTGGAGTAATGGAGGAGGGGGCCTAATTTTTGCGCCTCAATTGCGCAGTTAATTTGCAACACAGCTCCATGCAGCTTCATGTGCAGAGCCTTTAGAGTACAGGAGGACTTCAGGGAAGCTTAATTTACACCTGCAATTAACCCTAAAGGAAGGTAAAACCACAGCAAGGACTGTGGCATCGTACTGTAGTGGGTTAAACCGGGTGTTTACTTCATTTTGCTCCGGTTTGGGCATTAAGGGGTTAAACGACTTGAAAATTTGTGTGCAATCATTTCAAGGCATTAGGATCATGTGGTGAAAATTTCATTAAGATCGGATGTTTTTTATGATTTGGTAAAAAAGTGTGTGCCTTTTTATTATTTAAAGAGACAGTAACGTTTTTGCAAAAAGTATTTTTTTCAATATATTAGTGTTGTCTGAGTCTGTCAAACATGTCTGAGCCTTCAGATAGACCTTGTTCTTTATGTTCAAAAGCCATGGCAGTACCCCCATTGCATTTATGTTTAAAGTGTGCAAAAACATCTAAGCATTTTAAAGATCATCCAGTGACAATTAAAAATGCTGCCCAAGATGATTCCTTACCGGAGGGTAATGAGGATAGTCCTTCTTCCTCCCCCCACGTGTCTACACCAGTTACGCCCGCGCAAGCGATGCCTAGTACCTCTAGCGCATTGGCCCCTATTACTTTACAACAATTAGCAGAAGTGATGGATAATTCCCTTGCAGCATTTTTATCCAAACTGCCAGTTTTTCCAAGAAAGAGCGATAGCTCGGTTTTAAATACAGAGGAAGAGCAATCAGACGCTGTGGATAATTTATCTGTAGTACCCTCACAAAACTCAGAATTAGCGGTGAGGGAAGGTCTGTCTGATTGAGAAATTTCTGATACAGGGAAAGTTTCTCAGCGGGCAGATTCAGATTCCTTAGCGTTTAAATTTAAGCTGGAACACCTCCGCGTACTGCTTAAGGAGGTTTTAGCTACGCTGGATGATTGTGACCCCATGGTGGTCCCAGAAAAATTGTGTAAGATGGACAGGTTTTTAGAGGTCCCCGTATACACTGAGGCATTTCCGATCCCAAAGAGGGTGGCGGATGTTGTGACTAGGGAGTGGGAGAGACCAGGGGTACCCTTTGTCCCCCCCCCTATCTTTAAGAAAATGTTCCCCATAAATGACCCCAGGCGGGACGAGTGGCAGACGGTCCCTAAGGTGGAGGGGGCAGTTTCAACACTTGCTAAGCGTACAACTATACCAATAGAGGACAGTTGTGCTTTCAAAGATCCTAATGATAAAAAATTGGAAGGATTGCTGAAGAAAATTTTTGTTCAGCAAGGTTTTCTACTTCAACCAATTGCCTGCATAATTCCTGTAACTACTGCAGCGGCTTTTTGGTTCGAGGCCCTGGAGGAGTCGCTCCAGAGGGAGACTTCATATACGATGAGGTCATGGATAGAATTCATGCTCTAAAGCTGGCTAATTCTTTTATCACTGATGCCGCTTTCCAGTTAGCTAAACTAGCGGCGAAAAACTCAGGTTTTGCAATCATGGCGCGAAGAGCGCTTTGGCTCAAATCATGGTCGGCGGATGTGTCGTCCAAAACAAAACTGTTAAATATTCCCTTTAAGGGGAAGACTCTGTTCGGCCCAGAGCTGAAAGAAATTATCTCAGATATCACTGGGGGCAAGGGTCATGCCCTTCCACAAGATAGGCCATTTAAGGCCAAAAACAAGGCTAATTTTCGCTCCTTTTCGCAACTTCAGGAGCAGACCAGCTGCAACCTCTGCTGTCGCAAAGCAAGATAACACTTCCCAGCTCAAAGCAACCTGGAAACCCATACAGGGCTGGAATAAGGGTAAACAGGCCAAGAAGCCTGCTCCTGCTACCAAGACAGCATGAAGGGGTAGCCCCCGATCCGGGACCGGATCTTGTAGGGGGCAGACTTTCTCTCTTTGCTCAGGCTTGGGCAAGAGATGTTCCGGATCCCTGGGCATTAGAAATAGTTGCTCAGGGGTACCTTCTACAATTCAAGGATTCTCCCCCAAGGGGAAGGTTCTACAGTTCTCGTTTGTTTTCAGACCAAACACAGAAACAGGCGTTCTTACGCTGTGTAGAAGATCTCCTAAAAATGGGAGTAATACACCCAGTTCCAATTGCAGAACAAGGACTGGGCTTTTACTCAAACCTGTTCGTAGCTCCCAAAAAAGAGGGAACTTTCAGGCCAATCCTGGATCTAAAGATTCTAAACAAATTCCTCAGAGTTCCGTCTTTCAAGATGGAAACCATTCGGACAATCTTGCCGATGATCCAGGAAGGTCAATATATGACTACCGTGGATCTAAAGGATGCATACCTACATATTCCTATCCACAAAAGATCGCCATCAGTTCCTAAGGTTCGCCTTTCTGGACAAACATTACCAGTTCGCGGCCCTTCCTTTCGGGTTGGACACCGCTCCCAGAATTTTCAAGGCGTCGTCATTTCACTGAGCCAAGGCTCATACGGACATCGTTCTGGCCTTTCTAAGGTCTCATTGGTGGAAGGTGAATGTAGAAAAGAGTTCTCTGTCCCCACTCACAAGGGTTCCCTTTCTGGGTACACTAATAGACTCGGTAGAAATGAAAATCTTTCTGACAGAGGTCAGGAAGTCAAACTGCTGAATACTTGCCGAGTTCTTCATTCCATTCCTCGGCCTTCCGTGGCTCAATGCATGGAAGTTATTGGTTTAATGGTTGCGGCAATGGACGTAGTCCCTTTCGCCCGAATCCATCTCAGACCACTGCAGCTGTGCATGCTCAAACAGTGGAATGGAAATTACGCAGATTTGTCTCCTCAAATTCAAATGGATCAAAGAACCAGAGACTCTCTTCTCAGGTGAACTTGAGACAACCACCAGTCTCAGGGAATGAGTTTCCGCAGACCGGAGTGGATCATTGTCACGACCGATGCCAGTCTGGTAGGCTGGGGTGCGGTCTGGAACTCCCTGAAGGCTCAGGGACTATGGTCTCGGGAAGAATCTCTTCTCCCGATTAACATTTTGGAGCTGAGAGCGATATTCAATACGCTCCAGGCGTGGCCTCAACTAGCAGAGGCCAAATTCATCAGGTTTCAGTCGGACAACATCACGACTGTGGCGTACATCAATCATCAGGGAGGAACAATGAGTTCCCTAGCGATGAAGGAAGTAACCAAGATCATCAAATGGGCGGAGGATCACTCCTGCCATCTGTCTGCAATTCACATCCCAGGGGTAGACAACTGGGAGGCAGATTTTCTAAGTCGTCAGACTTTCCATCCGGGGGAGTGGGAACTCCACCCGGAGGTTTTTGCTCAGCTGACCCAGCTTTGGGGCATTCCAGAGTTGGATCTGATGGCGTCCCGTCAGAACACCAAACTTCCCCTTTACGGATCCAGATACAGGGATCCCAAGGCGGCATTGATAGATGCATTAATAGCGCCTTGGTCATTCAGTCTAGCTTATGTCTTTCCACCGTTTCCTCTTCTCCCTCGGCTAATAGCCAGAATCAAACAGGAGAAGGCTTCAGTAATTCTGATAGCGCCTGCGTGGCCACGCAGGACTTGGTATGCAGACCTAGTGGACATGTCATTGGTCCCACCATGGAAACTGCCATCGAGGCAGGATCTTCTAATCCAAGGTCCTTTCAAGCATCCAAATCTAGTTTCTCTTCAACTGACTGCTTGGAGATTGAACGCTTAATCCTAGCTAAGCGGGGTTTCTCTGATTCAGTTATAGATACTCTGATACAGACCAGAAAGCCTATCACCAGGAAAATTTACCATAAGATATGGCGGAAATATCTTTGTTGGTGTGAATCCAAGGGTTACTTGTGGAGTAAGGTTAGGATTCCAAGGATATTGTCTTTTCTCCAAGAAGGTTTGGAGAAAGGTCTGTCAGCTAGTTCCTTAAAAGGACAGATATCTGCTCTGTCTATTCTGTTACACAAGCGTCTGGCAGCTGTACCAGACATTCAGGCGTTTGCACAGGCCCTAGTTAGAATCAAGCCTGTCTACAGACCAGTGGCTCCTCCATGGAGTCTAAATTTAGTTCTTTCAGTTCTTCAAGGGGTTCCGTTTGAACCTTTGCATTCCATAGATATCAAGTTATTATCTTGGAAAGTTTTGTTTTTAGTAGCTATTTCTTCTGCTCGAAGAGTTTCAGAATTGTCTGCTTTGCAGTGTGATTCACCCTATCTGGTGTTCCATGCAGATAAGGTTGTCTTACGTACTAAACCTGGTTTCCTTCCAAAGGTGGTTTCTAATAGGAATATTAACCAGGAAATCATTGTTCCTTCTCTGTGCCCTAATCCAGTTTCTAAGACGGAACGACTGTTGCACAATCTTGATGTGGTTCGTGCTTTAAAGTTCTATCTAAAAGCAACCAAAGATTTCAGACAAACATCATCCTTGTTTGTTGTGTATTCTGGTAAGAGGAGAGGTCAGAAAGCGACTGCTACCTCTCTGTCATTCTGGCTGAAAAGCATCATCTGATTGGCTTATGAGACTGCTGGTAAGCAGCCTCCTGAACGAATTACAGCTCATTCCACCAGAGCTGTGGCTTCCACATGGGCTTTCAAGAATGAGGCTTCTGTTGAACAGATTTGTAAGGCAGCTACTTGGTCTTCTCTGCATACATTCGCAAATTTTATAAATTCTATACTTTTGCTTCTGCGGAGGCTATTTTTGGGAGAGAGGTTTTGCAAGCAGTGGTGCCTTCCGTTTAGGTTACCTGACTTGTTCCCTCCCTTCATCCATGTCCTATTGCTTTGGTATTGGTATCCCACAAGTAAGGATGAATCCGTGGACTGAATACACCAAGTAAGAGAAAACAGAATTTATGCTTACCTGATAAATTACTTTCTCTTACAGGTGTATTCAGTCCACGGCCCGCCCTGATATTTTAGTCAGGTTCAAATTTAATTTACAATAACAAGTCACCACTGCACCCTATGGTTCTCCTTTTTCTCCTAACCGTCGGTCGAATGACTGGGGGGCGTATCCTGAGGGGAGCTATATGGACAGCTTTGCTGTGTGCTCTCTTTGCCACTTCCTGTAGGGATTGAGAATATCCCACAAGTAAGGATGAATCCGTGGACTGAATACACCTGTAAGAGAAAGTAATTTATCAGGTAAGCATAAATTCTGTTTTTCTTCTGTGATATGCGCTTCTCTGCATTTTGAAGCCCGATTTCTCTCAGAGTACAGTGAATGTCAGAGGGACGTGAAGGGAGTGTCACCTATTGAATTCTATGGTTTTCCTTGCAGGAAATCTTTTCATAGGTTCTCTGTCGTAGAGATTCATCTACTACCTCCCTTTTCAGATCGATGATATACTCTCTCATATTCCATTACCTCTACTGATAACTGTTTCAGTATTGGTTTGGCTATCTGCTATATGTGGATGGGTGTCTTTCGGTAAGTATGTTTTTTATTTCTTAAAGACACTCATCTATGCTTTGGCACTTTATGTATTAATGTAAAGTTCTGAATGTATGTATTGTACTTATATTTGCCATGAATCAGGTTTATGTATATTTCCTTTTGCAGACTTTAAAGGGCCATAATACCCAAATGTTTAAACACTTGAAAGTGATGCAGCATAGCTGTAAAAAGCTGGCTAGAAAATATCACCTGAACATCTCTATGTAAAAAAGAAAGATATTTTACCTCAAAAAATCCTCAGTAGCCACCTCCCATTGTAAAGGATTTCTAAGCAGCATATTAGTGTGTCTGTCCCGGGACAACTGAAGGGATGAGCCTTGTGAACTCTCATATTATTTCACCAATCAGGTAAAGGAAGCTTACTATGAAATCTCATGAGTTGTCAAATCTCATGAGATCACAGTAAGAGTTCATGACCTCAGCACTTCTGATGCTGATTGGCTGCTGTTCATTTCTTCATTTTTTTATTTTTTTTACCTGCAGCTGGGAGCAGCTGAGTATAACTTTTTACACAGAACTTACTCTGGTGAGCTGAGGAGATGGTGAGGTAAAATATCTTCCTTTTTTACATAGAGATGCTCAGGTGATATTTTCCTGTCAGCTTTTTACAGTTATACTGCATCAGTTTCAAGTGATTTAGCATATGAGTATTATGTCCCTTTAAGTTTCAAAATTGGGAAAAACGTATTTAGGAAATTATTTTTCTTACCCGAGGTATAGTCTTTTTTCTTCAAAATTGACTGTTTTAATAAATTTTTTCGTGGGCAAAATTTAGGCGCGTGAGGCAGCAAAATGCTGATATTTATTGCGTCATTCTTAGCGTGAGAATATTTTTGATGCCAAGGTACATTCGGTGACGCAAATTCGTAATTTCCGGCGTCTTAGTTGACAGCAGGTTTCCTTGCACAAGGTTGCGTCTGCTATGACGCGAGTTGAATCCTTTCCGGATGTTAGCGCCAAAAAATTTAGTTTTGCGTTGCACGTTTTACTTGGCGCCAAATAATTTTATTATTTAAACCCCACTTCCTATATGCCTCTTGCCTTTTTCTCTTGTAAGGTGTATCCAGTCCACGGATTCATCCATTACTTGTGGGATATTCTCCTTCCCAACAGGAAGCTGCAAGAGGACACCCACAGCAGAGCTGTCTATATAGCTCCTCCCCTAACTGCCACTCCCAGTCATTCTCTTGCAGCTCTCGACAAGAAAGGAAGTATCAAGAGATATGTGGTGACTTAGTGTAGTTTATCTTCAATCAAAAGTTTTTTATTTTCAAATGGTACCGGCGTTGTACTGTTTTTGCCTCAGGCAGAAATTAGAAGAAGAGTTCTGTCTGAGGTTTTTGATGATCTTAGCGGTTTGTAACTAAGGTCCACTGCTGTTCTCACACATAACTGAAGAGTGGGGGAATGGCCTGCAGAATTACCTGCTCTGGGGTATGTTCAGTATATTTTTTTCTAGAGAGATAAGGTCTAGAAAATGCTGACAGTGCCTGATATATTTAAGGTAAGCCTGATTACAGTGATTTAACAAACGACTGGGATCATGCTTGCAGTAAAGGGTAATATTCATGTTAATTGCTCTTATTCCTTAGTATGTAAAACGTTTGCATGATATATAAAAACGTTTTTTACTGAAGGTGATAAATCTTTATTTGGGGCCTAGTTTTCCACATGGCTGATTAGATTTCTCCTAGGAGTAGTTATTTATGGCCCTCTCACTTTGAGTGCATGGTGGGAGGGGCCTATTTTCACACTCTAATTGCGCAGTAGTTTTTGCAGTCTGAGACATCCAGCTTCCCTGAAGGAGTCCCCTGACATATAGGACCTCTGTAAAGGGTTTTTGTTCCTGCAAATGTCGTTTTAAGGGCAGGTAGGAGCCACAGTAGAGCTGTGGCAGTTTGCTTGTGACTGTTTATAACGGTTTTATCGTTTTTCTGATACGTTTTTGAGCCTGAGGGTTTAATCATCCATTTGCAAGTGGGTGCAATGCTACTTTAGTCTTATACACACTGTAAAAACTTTGTAGAGTTTACTGCTTTTTTTCACTGTTTTGAAGTTTATGTGATTGTTTTTTTCCCTTAAAGGCACAGTACCGTTTTTTTATATTCTGCTTTTTCACATTTATTAAAGTGTTTTCCAAGCTTGCTGGTCTCACTACTAGTCTGTTAAACATGTTTGACATAGAGGAAACTCCTTGTTCATTATGTTTAGAAGCCATTGTAGAACCCCATCTTAGAATGTGTACCAAATGCACTGATCTTACTATAAATTATAAAGACCATATTCTGGCTTTAAAAGATTTATCACCAGAGGAAATTGACAAAGGGGAAGTTATGCTGACTAACTCTCCCCACGTGTCAGAACCTATAACTCCCGCTCAAGGGACGCCAAGTAAATCTAGCGCGCCCATTGCGTATACCTTACAAGACATGACGGCAGTTATGAATCATACCCTTACAGAGGTATTGTCCAAACTGCCAGGGTTACAAGGAAAGTGAGACAGCTCTGGGGCTAGAACAAATACAGAGCTCTCTGACGCTTTAGTAGCTATGTCTGATATACCCTCACAATGTGCAGAAGCCGAAGCAGGAGAGCTTCTATCTGTGGTGATTTTTCTGATTCAGGGAAGACACTTCAACCTGATTCTGATATGTCTACATTTAAATTTAAACTTGAACACCTCCGCATGTTGCTCAGGGAGGTTTTAGCAACTCTTGATGACTGTGACACCATTGTAGTCCCAGAGAAATTGTGTAAATTGGATAAATACTATGCAGTACCTGTTTACACTGATGTTTTTCCAATACCTAAGAGGTTTTCAGAAATTTTTACTAAGGAATGGGATAGACCAGGTGAACCGTTCTCTCCCCCTCCTGTTTTTAAAAAGAGGTTTCCTATAGATGCTGCTACACGGGACTTGTGGCAGACGGTCCCTAAGGTGGAGGGAGCAGTCTCTACCATAGCGAAGCGTACAACTATCCCTGTCGAGGACAGTTGTGCTTTTCTAGATCCAATGGACAAAAAATTAGAGGGTTACCTTAAGAAAATTTTTATTCAACAAGGTTTTATTCTCCAGCCTCTTGCATGCATTGCCCCACTCACTTATGCTGCGGCCTTCTGGTTTGAGTCTCTAGAAGAGGCTCTACAGGTAGAAACCCCATTGGATGATATCCTTGACAAGCTTAAAGCTCTTAAGCTAGCCAATTCATTTGTTTCTGACGCCGTTGTTCATTTAACCAAGCTAACGGCTAAAAATTCAGGTTTTGCTATTTAGGCGCGTAGGGCGCTATGGCTTAAATCCTGGTCAGCTGACATTACTTCAAAGTCTAAGCTTCTAAACATTCCCTTCAAGGGGCAGACCCTATTCGGCCTGGATTGAAGGAGATCATTTCTGATATTACTGGAGGAAAAGGTCACGCCCTTCCTCAGGATAGGTCCAACAAATTAAGGACCAAACAGACTAATTTTCGTTCCTTTCGAAACTTCAAGAGTGGCCCAGCTTCAACTTCCTCTAATAAAAAACAAGAGGGAAATTTTGACCAGTCCAAGCCGGTCTGGAGACCTAACCAGGCTTGGAACAAGGGAAAGCAGGCCAAAAAAACCTGCTGCTGCCTCTAAGACAGCATGAAGGATCAGCCCCCAATCCGGAAACGAATCTAGTAGGGGGCAGACTTTCTCTCTTTGCCCAGGCTTGGGCAAGAGATGTCCAGGATCCCTGGGCGTTGGAAATTGTGGCCCAGGGATATCTTCTGGATTTCAAAGCTTCTTCCCCAAAAGGGAGATTTCATCTCTCACAATTATCTGCAAACCAGATAAAGAGAGAGGCATTCTTACATTGTGTTCAAGACCTCCTAGTTATGGGAGTGATCCACCCAGTTCCAAAAGAGGAACAGGGGCAGGGCTTCTATTAAAATCTGTTTGTAGTTCCCAAGAAAGAGGGAACCTTCAGACCAATCTTGGATCTCAAGATCTTAAACAAATTTCTCAGGGTCCCATCCCTCAAGATGGAGACTATTCGAACCATCCTACCTATGATCCAGGAGGGTCAATATATGACTACCGTGGACTCAAAGGATGCTTATTTTCACATTCCGATACACAGAGATCATCATCGGTTTCTCAGGTTTGCCTTCCTAAACAGGCATTACCAGTTTGTGGCTCTTCCCTTTGGGTTAGCCACGGCACCAAGAATCTTTACGAAGGTTCTAGGGTCCCTCCTAGCGGTCCTAAGGTCGCGGGGTATAGCAGTAGCCCCTTACCTAGACATTCTGATTCAGGCGTCGACTTTTCAAATCGCCAGGTCCCATACGGACATTGTTCTGGCATTCCTGAGGTCTCATGGGTGGAAGGTGAACGAAGAAAAGAGTTCTCTATCCCCTCACAAGAGTTTCCTTCATAGGAACTCTGATAGATTCTGTAGAAATTAAGATTTACCTGACAGAGGCCAGGTTGTCAAAACTTCTAAATTCCTGCCGTGTTCTTTATTCTACTTCTCGCCCTTCAATGGCTCAGTGTATGCAAGTAATCAGCTTAATGGTAGCGGCAATGGACATAGTGCCGTTTACCCGCCTACATCTCAGACCGCTGCAACTTTGCATGCTCAGTCAGTGGAATGGGGATTACACAGATTTGTCCCCTCTACTAAATCTGGATCAAGAGACCAGGGATTCTCTTCTCTGGTGGCTATCTCGGGTCCATCTGTCCAAGGGTATGACCTTCCGCAGGCCAGATTGGATAATAGTAACGACAGATGCCAGCCTTCTGGGCTTGGGTGCAGTCTGGAACTCCCTGAAGGCTCAGGGCTCGTGGACTCAGGAGGAGACACTCCTTCTGACCTCAGCTTGCTGCGGTCAGGTTCATCAGATTTCAGTCAGACAATATCACGACTGTAGCCTACATCAAGCGGGAACATGGAGTTCCCTAGCAATGTTGGAGGTTTCAAAAATAATTCTATGGGCAGAGATTCACTCTTGCCATCTATCAGCTATCCATATCCCAGGAATAGAGAACTGGGAGCCGGATTTTGTAAGTCGGCAGACTTTTCATCCGGGGGAGTAGGAACTCCATCCGGAGGTATTTGCACAGTTGATTCAACTTTGGGGCAAACCAGAACTGGATCTCATGGCGTCTCGTCAGAACGCCAAGCTTCCTTGTTACGGATCCAGGTCCAGGGATCCCAAGGCAGCGCTGATAGATGCTCTATCAGCGCCTTGGTCCTTCATCTTGGCTTATGTGTTTCCACCGTTTCCTCTGCTCCCTCGTCTGATTGCCAAGATCACGCAGGAGAGAGCTTCGGTGATTTTGATAGCACCTGCATGGCCACGCAGGACTTGGTATGCAGATCTGGTGGACATGTCATCCCTTCCACCATGGACTCTGCCGCTGAGGCAGGACCTTCTACTTCAGGGTCCTTTCAACCATCCAAATCTAATTTCTCTGAGGCTGACTGCTTGGAGATTGAACGCTTGATTTTATCAAAGCGTGGTTTCTCTGAGTCGGTCATTGATACCTTAATTCGTGCTTTAAAATTTTATTTACAAGCTACGAAGGATTTTTGGCAAACATCTGCTTTGTTTGTGGTCTACTCTGGACAGAGGAGAGGCCAAAAGGCTTCGGCAACTTCTTTCTTTTTGGCTAAGAAGCATAATCCGCTTAGCTTATGAGACTGCTGGCCAGCAGCCTCCTGAAAGAATTACAGCTCATTCCACTAGAGCAGTAGCTTCCACATGGGCTTTTAGGAATGAGACTTCTGTTGAACAGATTTGTAAGGCGGCGACTTGGTCTTCGCTTCATACTTTTTCTAAATTCTACAAATTTGATACTTTTGCTTCTTCGGAGGCTATTTTTGGGAGAAAGGTCTTACAGGCAGTGGTGCCTCCCGTTTAAGCACCTGCCTTGTCCCTCCCTTCATCCGTGTCCTATAGCTTTGGTATTGGTATCCCACAAGTAATGGATGATCCGTGGACTGGATACACCTTTCAAGAGAAAACAAAATTTATGCTTACCTGATAAATTTATTTCTCTTGTGGTGTATCCAGTCCACGGCTTGCCCTGTCATTTTAAGGCAGGTGTTTTTTATTTTTAAACTACAGTCACCACTGCACCCTATAGTTTCTCCTTTCTCTTGCTTGTCTTCGGTCGAATGAGTGGGAGTGGCAGTTAGGGGTGGAGCTATATAGACAGCTCTGCTGTGGGTGTCCTCTTGCAGCTTCCTGTTGGGAAGGAGAATATCCCACAAGTAATGGATGAATCCGTGGACTGGATACACCACAAGAGAAATAAATTTTTCAGGTAAGCATAAATTTTGTTTTTATGCTCAGAGGGCTATGCTCTTTGCATTTTTTTCCCATTCCTGAAACTGCCATATAAGCAAATTGATAATTTTGCTTTACATTTTTTTTTTTCTTTTACATTTGCAAGATGTCTCAATCTGATCCTGTCTAAGAAACCACTGTTGGATTCCTGCTGCCTGATAACGGTTCTACCAAAGATAAGTGTATCTGTTGTAAGTTAGCAGAGATTATATCTCCAGCTGTAGTATGTAACAGTTGTCATGATAAGCTTTTACAAGCAAAGAATGTATCCATTAGTACTAGTACAATGCCTGTTGTTCCTTCACCATCTTATGTACATGATATCCCTGTGAATATAAAAGATTTTATTGCTGATGCGATTCAGAAGGCTTTGTCTGCCATTCCGCCTTCTAATAAACGTAAAAGGTCTTTTAAAACTTCTCATTAAGATGATGAATTTTCATTTGACTGAAAACATACTGAATTACCCTCCTCTGATGAGGATCTATCTGATTTAGAAGATCCTACCTCAGATATTGACACTGTCTTATCTCTTTAAGATGGAGTATATTCGTTCCTTTTTGAAAGAAGTGTTAATTACTTTGGATATTGAGGAAACTAGTCCTCTTGATATTAAAACTAGTAAACATTTAAATTCTGTTTATAAACCTCCTGTGGTTACTCCAGAGGTTTTTCCCGTTCCTGATGCTATTTCTGATATGATTTCAAAGGAATGGGATAGGCCTGGTACTTTTTATTCCTCCTTCTAGGTTTAAAAAGTTGTAGCCTTTGCCAACAGCCAGATTGGAGTTTTGGGAAAAAATCCCCAAAGTTGATGGGGCTATTTCTACTCTTGCCAAACGTACTACTATCCCTATGGAAGATAGTACGTCTCTTAAGGATCCTTTAGATAGGAAACACTTATTTACATTCTGGCTATCTTCTCAGGCCTGCCATTTCTATAGCTGATGTTGCAGCTGCATCAACCTTCTGGTTGGAAAGCTTAGCGCAACAGGAAACAGATTCTGATTTGTCTAGCATTGTTAGCTTGCTTCAACATGCTAATCATTTTACATGTGATGCTATTTTTGATATATTCAAAATTAATGTTAAATCTATGGGGCCTATGTATCAAGCTCCGTATGGAGCTTGAGGTCCCGTGTTTCTGGCGAGACTGCAGGCTTCGCCAGAAACACCAGTTATGAAGCAGCGGTCTAAAGACCGCTGCTCCATAACCCTGCCCGCCTGCTCAGATGAGACAGACAGGAATCGCCGGAATTCAACCTTATCTGGTTGATTGACACCCCCCTGCTGGTGCAATGCTGAATATGGAGAGCGTATTGCTGTCCGCATTCAGCGATGTCTGTCGGACCTGATCCGCACTGTCGGATCAGGTCCAACAGACGTTTCATAAATAGGCCTCCATGTCTATAGCTATTTTAGCTAGAAGAGTTTTGTGGCTCAAATATTGGAATGCTGACATGGTATTTACAGTAAGTCTAGATTACCATCTCTTTCCAAGATAACAATTTATTTGGTTCTCAGTTGGATTCTATTATTTCAACTGTCACTGGGGGAAGGGAGTTTTTTATTTACCTCATGATAGAAGCTTCTAATCGTTTTCGTTCCTTTCGACAGAATAAAGAACATAAACCAAATCCTTCCCCCAAGGAATCTGGTTCCAATTGGAAGCCTTCTTCATGTTGGAATAAATCCAAGTCTTAAGAAACCAAAGCTAGCCCCCATGTCTGCATGATGGCGCGGCCCTCATTCCTGATCAGCTGGTGGGGGGCAGATTAAAATGTTTCCAGAACATTTGGGCAGTTTCTGTCCAAACTCATTGGATTCAGAGCTTTGTCTCTCAAGGGTATCGAATAGGATTCAGAATGAGACCACCTGTGAGAAGATTTTTCTCTCTCACGCGTTCCAGCAAATCCAGTGAAGGCTCAGGCTTTTCTGAAGTGTGTTTCAGATCTAGAGCTTTCAGGGGTAACTATACAAGTTCCGTTTCAGGAACAGGGTCTGGGGTTTTATTCAAGTCTATTCATTGTCCCAAAGAAAGAAAATTAATTCAGGCCAGTTCTGTATCTGAAAATTTTGAACCGTTTTGTTAGCGTGCCAACTTTCAAAATGGTGACTATAAGGACTATTCTGCCTTTTGTTCAGCAAGGTCATTACATGTCCTTGATAGACTTACAGGATGCATATCTTCACATTCCGATACATCCAGATCACTATCGGTTTCGGAAATTCTCTTTTCTAGACGAGCATTACCAATTTGTCGCTCTTCCATTTGGCCTAGTGACAGCTCCAAGAATCTTTTCAAAGGTTCTCGGTGCCCTACTCTCTGTAATCAGAGAGCAGGGTATTGCGGTTTTTCCTTATTTGGACAATATCTTGGTACTTGCTCAGTCTTTATATTCTGCAGAATCTCACACAAATCAACTAGTGTTGTTTCTTTAAAGACATGGTTGGAGGATCAATTTACCAAAAAGTTCCTTGATTCCTCAGACAAGGGTCACCTTTTTAGGTTTCCAGATAGATTCAGTGTCCATGACTCTGTCTCTAGCAGACAAGAGACAAATAAAATTGGTTTCAGCTTGTTGGAACCTTCAGTCTGTGGCTATTTGCATGGAAGTTTTAGGTCTCATGACTTCAGCATCGGACACGATCCCTTTTGCTCGGTTTCATGAGACCTCTCCAGCTTTGTATGCGGAATCAATGGTGCAGGGATTATACAAAGATATCACAATTAATATCCTTAAATTCCGATGTTCGACTCTCTTTGACTTGGTGGTTAGACCACCATCGTATAGTTAAAGGGGCCTCCTTTGTTTGTCCAACCTGGACTGTAATCACAACAGATGCAAGTCTTTCAGGTTGGGAAGCTGTCTGGGGATCTCTGACAGCACAAGTGGTTTGGAAATCTCAAGAGGCGAGTTTACCAATCAATATTTTAGAACTCTGTGCTATTTTCAGGGCTCTTCAGGTTTGGCCTCTATTGAAGAGAGAACCATTCATTTGTTTTCAGACAGACAATGTCACAACTGTGGCATATATCAATCATTAGGGTGGCACTCGCAGTCCCCTGGCTATGAAATAAGTATCTTGGATACTTGCTTGGGCGAAATCTAGCTCTTGTCTGATTTCTGCGGTACATATCCCAGGTGTAGACAATTGGGAAGCGGATTATCTCAGCCGTCAGACTTTACATCCGGGGGAGTGGTCACTCCATCCAGATGTTTTTCCAGAGTGTTCAGATGTGGGGTCTTCCAGAAATAGATCTGATGGCTTTCCAAGTACATTCCCAGGTCCAGGGATCCTCAGGCGGAGTCGGTGGACCCGTTAGCAGTTGCTTGGTGTTACCAACCTGCTTATATCTTCCCGCCTCTAGTTCTTCTTCCAAAAGTGATCTCCAAGATCATCATGGAACATTGGTTTGTGTTTCTGGTAGCACCAGCATGGCCTCACAGGTTCTGGTATGTGGACCTTGTCCGGATGTCCAGTTGTCAACCATGGCCACTTCCTTTAAAGGGCCATTATACACTCATTTTATCTTTGCATAAATGTTTTGTAGATGATCTATTTATAAAGCCCATAAAGTTTTTTTTTTTTTTTTTTAAATGTATAATTTTGTTTATTTTTAAATAACATTGCTCTGATTTTCAGACTCCTAACCAAGCCCCAAAGTTTTATTTGAATACCGTCCGCTACCTTCTCCAGCTTGCTCCTGTTTGTGTAAAGGGTCTTTTCATATGCAAAAGAAGGGGGAGGGGGTAGTGTCTTATTTCCCACTTGCAGTGGGCTTTCCAACTGCCTTTTCAACAGAGCTAAACTGAAAGCTTCTAAGTACGTTTTTAAACAGTTTTATACTGGATTTTTATATCAGTATCTGTGCATCTTATTCTTTATAGTAGTGTCTATTACATGCAGTTATATGAAAATGAGTGTATACTGTCCCTTTAAGACCAGATCTTCTGTCTCAAGGTCCGTTTTTCCATCAGGATCTCAAATCATTAAATTTGAAGGTATGGAAATTAAACGCTTAGTGCTTAGTCATAGAGGTTTCTCTGACTCTGTGATTGATACTATGTAACAGGCTTGTAAATCTGTTTCTAGGAAGATTTATTATCGAGTTTGGAAGACTTAAATTTCATGGTGTTCTTTTCATAAATTCTCCTGGCATTTTTTTTAGAATTCCTAGAATTTTACAGTTTCTTCAGGATTTTTTGGATAAAGGTTTGTCTGCAAGTTCCTTGAAGGGACAAATCTCTGCTCTTTCTGTTTTATTTCACAGAAAGATTGCTAAATTTCCTGATATTCACTGTTTTGTTCAGGCTTTGGTCCGTATCAAGCCTGTCATTAAATCAGTCTCTCCTCCTTGTAGTCTTAATTTGGTCCTGAGAGCTTTACAGGCTTCTCCTTTTGAGCCTATGCATTCTTTGGATATTAAACTACTTTCTTGGAAAGTGTTGTTCCTTTTGGCTATCTCTTCTGCTGGAAGAGTTTCTGAATTATCTGCTCTTTCTTGTGAGTCACCTTTTCTGATTTTTCATCAAGATAAGGCAGTTTTGCGGACTTCGTTTACATTTTTACCTAAAGTTGTGAATTCTAACAACATTAATAGGGAAATTGTTGTCCCTTCCTTGTGTCCTAATCCTAAGAATTCTTTGAAGAGATCCTCACATCTTCTCTGGATGTTGTAAGAGCTTTGAAATATTATGTTGAAGCTACTAAAGATTTCAGGAAGACTTCTAGTCTATTTGTTGTCTTTTCTGGTTCTAGGAAAGGTCAGAAAGAGTCTGCCATTTCCTTGGCATCTTGGTTAAAGCTTTTGATTCATCAGGCTTATGTGGAGTCGGGTCAGGCCCCGCTTTATAGAATCACAGCTCATTCTACTAGATCAGTTTCCACTTTGTGGGCTTTTAAGAATGAAGCTTCAGTGGATCAGATTTGCAAAGCAGCGACTTGCTCTTCTTTGCATACATTTACTAAATTCTACCGTTTTGATGTATTTGCTTCTTCGGAAGCAGTTTTTGGTAGAAAAGTTCTTCAGGCGGCTGTTTCAGTTTGATTCTTCTGCTTATGTTTTAAGTTTTTTTTTTTTTTTTCAATTATAAGAAAAAC
The DNA here is from genome assembly GCF_027579735.1 of Bombina bombina. Classification (NCBI taxonomy): domain Eukaryota; kingdom Metazoa; phylum Chordata; class Amphibia; order Anura; family Bombinatoridae; genus Bombina; species Bombina bombina. The sequence continues at coordinate 556,089,902 of NC_069503.1, read as the reverse complement.
CTATTCTTTTGGTTGTGAATTTAATTTTTCAGCGGTAAATGGCTATTTCTCCAACATAGGTGTGTCCGGTCCACGGCGTCATCCTTACTTGTGGGATATTCTCTTCCCCAACAGGAAATGGCAAAGAGCCCAGCAAAGCTGGTCACATGATCCCTCCTAGGCTCCACCTACCCCAGTCATTCTCTTTGCCGTTGTACAGGCAACATCTCCACGGAGATGGCTTAGAGTTTTTTAGTGTTTAACTGTAGTTTTTCATTATTCAATCAAGAGTTTGTTATTTTCAAATAGTGCTGGTACGTACTATTTACTCAGAAACAGAAAAGAGATGAAGAATTCTGTTTGTATGAGGAAAATGATTTTAGCAACCGTAACTAAAATCCATGGCTGTTCCACACAGGACTGTTGAGAGCAATTAACTTCAGTTGGGGGAACAGTTTGCAGTCTCTTGCTGCTTGAGGTATGACACATTCTAACAAGACGATGTAATGCTGGAAGCTGTCATTTTCCCTATGGGATCCGGTAAGCCATGTTTATTACGATTGTAAATAAGGGCTTCACAAGGGCTTATTTAAACTGTAGACTTTTTTTGGGCTAAATCGATTGATATTAACACTTATTTAGCCTTGAGGAATCATTTATTCTGGGTATTTTGATTTAATAATATCGGCAGGCACTGTTTTAGACACCTTATTCTTTAGGGGCTTTCCCAAAGCATAGGCAGAGTCTCATTTTCGCGCCGGTGTTGCGCACTTGTTTTTGAGAGGCATGGCATGCAGTCGCATGTGAGAGGAGCTCTGATACTTATAAAAGACTTCTGAAGGCGTCATTTGGTATCGTATTCCCCTTTGGGTTTGGTTGGGTCTCAGCAAAGCAGATACCAGGGACTGTAAAGGGGTTTAAAGCTTAAAACGGCTCCGGTTCCGTTATTTTAAGGGTTAAAGCTTCCAAAATTGGTGTGCAATATTTTCAAGGCTTTAAGACGCTGTGGTGAAAATTTGGTGAATTTTGAACAATTCCTTCATGTTTTTTCGCAATTGCAGTAATAAAGTGTGTTCAGTTTAAAATTTAAAGTGACAGTAACGGTTTTATTTTAAAACGTTTTTTGTACTTTCTGATCAAGTTTATGCCTGTTTAACATGTCTGAACTACCAGATAGACTGTGTTCTGAATGTGGGGAAGCCAGAATTCCTATTCATTTAAATAAATGTGATTTATGTGATAATGACAATGATGCCCAAGATGATTCCTCAAGTGAGGGGAGTAAGCATGGTACTGCATCATTCCCTCCTTCGTCTACACGAGTCTTGCCCACTCAGGAGGCCCCTAGTACATCTAGCGCGCCAATACTCCTTACTATGCAACAATTAACGGCTGTAATGGATAATTCTGTCAAAAACATTTTAGCCAAAATGAACCCTTGTCAGCGTA